>NC_037677.1:48655718-48656061 GCF_003255815.1 Theropithecus gelada
TTTGTAGGTTCTGGATATTAGCCCTTTGTCAGATGAGTAGATTGCAAAAATTTTCTCCCATTCTGTAGGTTGCCTGTTCACTCTGATGGTAGTTTCTTTTGCTGTGCAGAAGCTCTTTAGTTTAATGAGATCCCATTTGTCAATTTTAGCTTTTGCTGCCGTTGCTTTTGGTGTTTTAGACATGAAGTCTTTGCCCATGCCTATGTCCTGAATGGTACTACCTAGATTTTCCTCTAGGATTTTTATGGTATTAGGTCTAACATTTAAGTCTCTAATCCATCTTGAATTAATTTTCGTATAAGGAGTAAGGAAAGGATCCAGTTTCAGCTTTCTACTTATGGCT